>NC_047577.1:3760532-3773032 GCF_011004845.1 Esox lucius
TGTGCACAATTTTGTCAGGGACACACGTGTAGAATTGTATGGTCCCACCCAAGACAACATTTTGAAAAGTTGGGTGAACCAGGCTTATATGCGCTGGGCGAGGTTATTTGGATGAGCCTAAAAGAATAGGCAGTACTGTCCAGCGGCCACAAGAGGGAAGCAGATACGCACAAACAGGAGACAGGCCAAAAGAAGGGAAAGGGAGTAGAGAGACCGTATAGGGGAGGATGAGAGAGAAAAGAGAAGCAGAGACAAGGCAGAAGCAGAGACAAAGAGGTCCTTAAGAAAAACAACAGAGAAACAAATACTTTTCAGGTTCAAATAGCAGCCTGTCGGCTTTAAATGTAAGGGTAATTTCATCCAGATTCAAGGAACCTTACACAATTTTTTTTTTTTTGCAGAATCCCTCCATTTAAGGAAGCCACAAGTGTATTTGACAGTTGGCTGCACAGTTGACAAAATGAAAAGATGACAAGACATTGACAGCTCTCTCGGGCACTTATGATGCTAACTCAAACACCTGCCTGATCAGAGATAGCTGTGAAGCCAATCGTCCAAGCACGTTTTGTGTCCTAAAATAAATGTTGAAGAGTTCTTTGCTTCCTTGTGCCACACAGAGAAGTTGCCTTTGGCCAGTCAAAGTTACGCTGCAGAATGAGAAGACATATGCTCTTCATTGTACAGCAGTAATGAATCACTTGGAACAAGACTGTTTACAGGCATATTTATTCTGGAACACCGCTAACACCATATGAACATTTGTGATTGAGAAAATAATAAGTGGTCAATAGTAACACCAAGATATGAAAATATTGATATCAATTATTTTACTTAAAATTACTCATATTTTAAATTCCAATGACCCCGGAGACTTTATTAAAGGCTTATATGAAATATGACTAATCCAAAAGACTAATCTCGGCAGTGAGTTGGGCCAAAGAGACCAAATCTTGCTCGTGATAAAGGCAAACACTGCATTCCACGTATCACAGTACATGAACGACTTCCATTCGTGAAGAACAATGACGCGTCTAACACGCGGAGCTGTTTATAACAGAATGGGATGACGTCGTGCTTGGCCAGACAGTCGACACAATGTCTTTAAAAGCCACATTTTAATTTATACCAGACCTTGGCAGGACCAATCCTATTTAAATCCCCCACACACTGATATATAAACATGTCCACCAAAATAAGACCAAAAATATATGCTTGGTTTATTGACTTCCAAAAAGCTTTTTTCTCTATTTGGCAAACAGGACTGTTCTGCAAAGTTATTGAAAATGATGTAGGCGGTAAAACATATTTAATAAATGAACGTATACTGGCAGTTCCCGCGGTATCAAATTTGGCAACAACAAAATAATTAAACAGAAGTGGGGCCTTCGCCAGGGTTACAGTCTCAGCCCGGTGCTCTTCAACATTTCCAGCAAACATTCTAGAATAATCCTCAGTCCCAGGTGTTGGTCTCCACAGGTCAGAGGTTATCCACTTCCACAGGTCATCAAAGGTTCTGCTCTACCAGACCTGGACCAGGTAAAGCAGAACTACTAGACCTGGACCTGTTAGACCAGTACTACCAGACCTGGACCTGTTAGACCAGTACTACCAGACCTGGACCAGTTAGACCAGTACTACCAGACCTGGACCAGTTAGAGTAGAACTACCAGACCTGGACCAGTTAAAGTAGAACTACCAGACTTGGACCAGTTAGACCAGAACTACCAGACCTGGACCAGTTAGAGAAGTAAAAAAAACTCTCAGGGAATTACACCATCTTTCTCAGAAAAAGACACACACTCTCCTACTATTATTAAGGTTTAGGAAGCAGTGAATGAGCCAAGAGTGAAGACATGCATTCCATTTCACACTGTATCAAAAATGAATAACTGAATAACGTAATACAAGTTGGGAAATGTTATTTCAATGTGTCATTCAATGGGGAGCGGGGCGGGACCAACCTATAAAACGCCTAAAATACAGCATCCCCCTCTTACATCATCAGCAAGCCCTGAAAAGCAAAGGTAGTAGACCCTCGCCAGACTAGGGCTGAGTGTACAAACCTGTTACACTAAACACAGAGATAGTAAACCTTAGCCGAGACTCAGAACCAGAACATTCAAGAGACTCAGGACCAGGACATCCAACAATTTGCATCCAAATCACAACACACGCAATCAAAACAGAAGGACGTGATCTCCCGGGAAACACAGACACAGAGGCCAATGCCGTGCCGTCTGCCCCTAAATCAAGAGGACACCATTTACCGTGGTTACTACTCCTAAAACCTCTGACAGACCCAGAGAGAGAGAGCCATTTAGCACAGCCTCGCCAGTGAGACGAGATGACCCTGGGTGACATGCTTCTCTGTAGAGGAAAAGCTGTTTGACCACTGCACCGTGAAACAACCAGAGACCGACACAAAACAATTAGAGAACGTTACAACCCGTAATCTAAACCTGTGATGAAGAAGTTTTTTTTTTTTCTTTCTCGGGTAATGCAGAGCAGCCAATCCTATTAGCGTGATCAAACAGAGCTGTAGACAGTCAGCACACTGCCGTAAATTAGTGCCTGTCACCAGATGAAGGACAGTGAGTGACAATAGCTTTCGTTATAGTTGTCACTGAAAAAAAGGCTAATTAACTAAATAATATACATACATATATAAATGTACCTTTCTGGGTATGAATCGTTATTTCAAGAGAAGGGACATTTTACATAATATGAAAGATTCTAAGCTCTCAACGAAGAGCTCTAGTTAATCTCCTCACCTAGATCCAAGATTGGTAGTTTAAACAATGGAAGAAAAAAAAAATTGTCCTACAATGTACAGAGTGGTCAGAACCAGCCACATCCCCAGGGCCGCACACACACACACACAGACACACACACACACACACAGACATACATCGATATTATTTACCACTGTCTGTCTAAATATAGTACCATTATATTTATAAGGACCAACAACTGATAACCATAAAACAAAATCCCTGACCCTTAACCCTTAACCCTGAACCCAGGTTATAATTCGAAACCGAACCCCCAACACATAAACCTGACTACAACCCTAATTCTAGATCCAAGACCTAAAACCTAACCCTGATTCCAAACCTTAACCTAACCCTTAACAGTGAACCCTGATCATAACCCTAAACCTAACCCCTAAACCTTACCTTAACCCCTAACCCTATAACTGATTGGTTTTGCACATATGTCATCTCTCTACCATGCGCTCAACTGTTTACTATCTTCTGTGAGGAAGATACTCACTAACAAAGTGAAAAGTACACACACACACACACACACACACTCTCTCACTCTCTCTCTCTCTCTCTCTCTCTCTCACACACACACACACACACACACACCCATACACACCGCTGGGCCACACACCCTCACACACACACACACTCAACCTTCTGTTGTATCATGCAGCAGCACACACACTTCCATCCCCTGGCCCACCAGGAAGACATCCGTGAGGACTAGCTGCGATCAGTAAGACACAGCACTCTGGAATTCCAGTCGCGTGCTCCCGTTAGTGCGCGATCGCTCTGCCGTTCCTCACCGGCGTTCTCGTTTGCTTCCTCCTTTTCCCACACGACCACAACACACACACACAAATCCCATCCGGAAACACTGACAGATAAACAGAAGAATGGAGAGAGAGAGAGGCTGGTAAAGAGGAAGTCACGATGAATGGAGCGTATTTTCTTACCTCGCACGGTGCTAAAGCCAGCAGCAACATCCGCAGGAGCACTAGGGAGGAGCGGAGCGCACTCATATTCTCCTCTCCTGGAGCCGGCAGCGTGTGCATTCAATAGCCTATACTTTTTTATCTGTCGATAATGATACCCCGCGGATACGAGAGAGAGAGAGAGAGAGAGGGAGAGAGGGAGGGAGAGGGGCAGAGAAAGGGGGAGAGAGAGAGGGAGCCTGCTCTCTCTAGCCTGCAGCCAAATCAATTCACTCTAAAAATGCATGTTATCTTGCTGCTCTGTGCTATTATCATATAAATGTAATACTACTGTAATTTTAATATAGTACCTGTATAATACTAATGTGTTATTAATATACTAGTAATTGTTTACCTGTTAGTCAGGTGCTAAAGAATTGCAGCACCAGGTTCGTGTCCCTACTTGGGGGACCGTTTCAGGAAAAGTATGACTGTCACAGCAGTGAGTGGCGCTGGATCCGCTAAATGACCGCAGGCTTGTTCTGTTATGTCTGTAGATGTAGTTTAAATGCCTCGACTGCTCGTTATTTTTCTCCCTCTGTTTTCTCTCGTTCTGCTTCTCCTCTCTGAAATTTCCCCCCTCACTCGTCAGCGATTGTTCTTTTTTCTCATTACCTCTACATTGGCGAACAGTGCACATCTCTGAGACCCAGAGTTCCTTCTCTTCAGCCTCATTTACACCTGCCTCTGAAACACCACCTGTTCTTGTCCCGATCTTCACTGTTCACGCCTATACGTTTCGATGACCAACAGAAAACAATGTTTTTTAAAACACGTTTCATCTCAACATCTCCCTACAAATGTGGGCATGATCTGAATGTGGACTAGATCAGGACAAATGGTGCATGTTAGAAGCGGGTGTAAACCGGGCCTCTCCTCTCGGCTCTCTGTGTTTCTATCCCCCTTTCAGTCAGCGCTCTGCTTTTTTTCTCCTCATCTTCTGCTCTCTGCGGTGGGTGCAGTTGAGAAAAGATTGAAAGAGGTGATTGGCACTAGAGAGGAGGTCAGTAGTCGGAAGGGAGAAGATTGAAGGAGGTGATTGGCACTAGAAAGGAGGTCAATAGTCAGAAGGGAGAAGATTGAAGGAGGTGATTGACACTAGAGAGGAGGTCAGTAGTCAGAAGGGAGAAGATTGAAGGAGGTGATTGGCACTAGAAAGGAGGTCAGTAGTCAGAAGGGAGAAGATGGAAGGAGCTGATTGACACTAGAGAGGAGGTCAGTAGTCAGAAAGGAGAAGATGGAAGGAGGTGATTGGCACTAGAGAGGAGGTCAGTAGTCAGAAGGGAGAAGATGGAAGGAGGTGATTGGCACTAGAGAGGAGGTCAGTAGTCAGAAGGGAGAAGATGGAAGGACATTTAGTGTTGAACAATAGTTAAAATCCGAGAAGGAGGGGTAGAATAGAAGAGGTCTAGCTAAAATGCAAAATGTGTTAAAAAAAGGAAATAAAAGCAGGAGGGATGTGTTAACTAATGTGTTAACTAGAACAGAACAAATCTTTCTGGTTGTGATACAGAATTACAGCATCATCTCCCTGCTCACCTACAAACGTAACTGAGTCATCTGTACTGCCTGGTAAGGTGAAAGGATATAAAGTAACGCAAATTAATTTGAATATGATGAAAAAGACAAATCTAATGTAAAGTATATTGGGTGAAAAACAATCGAATGTGTAGTTTTGGCCGCCGAAAGTGACTGCCAGTGCTACAGTGTTGTTCCTATCTGCCAGTGTTACAGCGTTGTTCCTACCTGCCAGAGCTACAGCGTTGTTCCTACCTGCCAGTGCTACAGCGTTGTTCCTACCTGCCTGTGCTACAGCGTTGTTCCTACCTGCCAGTGCTACAGTGTTGTTCCTACCTGCCCGTGCTACAGTGTTGTTCCTATCTGCCAGTGCTACAGAGTTGTTCCTACCTGCCAGTGCTACAGTGTTGTTCCTATCTGCCAGTGCTACAGTGTTGTTCCTACCTGCCCGTGCTACAGTGTTGTTCCTACCTGCCCGTGCTACAGTGTTGTTCTTACCTGCCAGTGCTACAGTGTTGTTCCTATCTGCCAGTGCTACAGTGTTGTTCCTATCTGCCAGTGCTACAGTGTTGTTCCTATCTGCCAGTGCTACAGTGTTGTTCCTATCTGCCAGTGCTACAGTGTTGTTCCTATATGGATTTGTTTCATGCCTTGAGGCTTTGGAGTCACGAACAGACTGATGTATTTGTCCAGGTTTCTTCTAATTACTATTGTTGTTGCAGCAGCTCTCAATATGAACAACGTTATAGCACTCTAACCTTGAAGGTTATTGTCATTATTATTGCTATTCTGCCACTCTGTACTTGACAACAGAAGCAAACTTACTTTCCATGTCAATACAGTCTATATTATTAAATGAAACTGAGAGACAGAAAGAGAGACGCTGTGAGAGAGGGGAGGAAGAGGAGAGAGGGGAGGAAGAGGGGAGAGGGGAGAGGGGAGGAAGAGGGGAGGAAGAGGGGAGAGAGAAAGGGACTCAGTAGTCAAATGTTTAAGATAAATAAAATAAAAATAGAGAGACTGATGAAGACCAGAGGAGGATGGAGGGAAGGAAGAGGGAGATTGTGATGATAGAAACAGAATTAAAAAAGTGACCAAGTAGAAAAGGAGAAGAAGAAGAAGGGAAAGCGTAAAGGAAGTAGACTTCTCTCATGTCATTTTATGAATGATTTATGATTAGAATCTCCTGAACTCAAGAATACTGAGCACCTACAACACACACCGACGCACACACACACACACACACACACACACACACAAACAACAATAATTTACTACACGCAATCATTAGACACACAATTAACATGCAAGCAAACATGCACACACGTAAAGGAATAAAACTGACTAATGCAATCATGACAAGGACACTTAATCAATATCCAAGCAAGCACACAAACACACCCACACACACAAACACACACACCTACACACGCACACAGACACATTCTGTACATCACAGTGTTTAATGTGGTCTGTCTGTGCTGCACATTCACACACATCCCTCCTCTTTCCCCTCCCTTGTAACCTCTTTCCCCTCCCTGTCTTTTCCTCTTATTATCTCTCTCTCTCCTCTCTCTCCACTCTCCCCTCTAACTCTTTCTCTCTCCTCTAATTCGTTCCCTCTTCCCTTCCACACTCATCACAGATTAAAAGAGAGGAGACTGACTGGCAGAGAGTCTATTAAATTTAGAGACTAAAATTGAGGGAAACTGATAGAGAGATAGAGACAGATAGAGACAGATAGAGAGAACAAGAGACAAAGACAACAAGTGAATGTGAAAAGTGAATATTTTGCCCTTGTCACAAATCACATTCCCACTACATGTTGAACTCTGGGGCTGTCAGCATCCTCAATCTGTTGGTCGTCAGGCAGTATTTTACTTCCTGATTCTGTTGTTCCTCACTCAGTATTTTACATACTCGTTCTGTTGGTCCGCACTCAGTATTTTACGTCCTCATTCTGTTGGTCCTCAGTCAGTATTTTACATCCTTGTTCTGTTGGTCGTCAGTCAGTATTTTACATTCTCGTTCTGTTGGTCCTCACTCAGTATTTTACGCCCTCATTCTGTTGGTCCTCAGTCAGTATTTTACATCCTTGTTCTGTTGGTGGTCAGTCAGTATTTTACTTCCTCGTTCTGTTGCTCTTCAGTCCGAATTTTACATCCTCATTCTCTTGGTCGTCAGTCAGTATTTTACTTCCTCATTCTGTTGGTTCTCACTCAGTATTTTACTTCCCCATTCTGTTGGTCCTCACTCAGTATTTTACTTCCTCATTCTGTTGGTCATCAATCAGTGTTTTACATCCTCATTCTGTTGGTCCTTACTCAGTATTTTACATCCTCATTCTGTTGCTCTTTAGTCAGTAATTTACATTGTCAACTAGGCAGTCCTACTGGCATGCATAGAGAAGCTCCTGGTCTGTCAGATTCTGTTCTGCACTGGTTCAGGTCCCATCTGGTCTTGGGAAGTCCTTGTCTAATCTCCCAGCTTAGTCCCAGTTGGAAACAATCATCCCCAGTAGGTCAGATGCTGGTGTGCCAGAATCCCCACAGCTGTTCTGTATCTACATGCTTGGGAAACATCAGAACAAAACACGGACCAGGCTATTACTTACGTCTCCACCAAAAGGCACGGCCTCGTCAGTTGCTGTTAAACTGCTAAAAAGGCTGAAGTGGTCCTGACTGGCGCAGTCATCACCAACATCAGCAGCCACAGCCTGAATATTGATGGTGTCAAGGTCCTCCCCCCGGTGACCGCACCCCACCTGGGCGTGGTAATTGACAGTCAGCGCTCGTTTGACGCTCACTTCAAAGTCTCTCTTTTTCTGTCTGCTGAAACAAGGTCACACCCTACACTGTCACAACCTGTAGCGCGGTAAATCAGCCTGCATCTCATCCCACCCCACTCTTCTAATGCCCCTTCTGTTGCCAGGGCCTGAGAAGATTTGATGAATACAGTAATGAAAAAGGAAATGGGGGAAAAAGTGGATGTGGGAGAGAGAGAGCGAGGTGTATGGATGGAGAGGAGGCAGGGGTGGGGGAGGGAGGGGCGGGGGAGGGAGAGTGGGGCGGGGGAGGGAGGGAGGGAGAGTGGGGAAGGCGCAGGGAAGAAATAATTCCAGAGATAAAAGAATGTGTATGGAAGTCAAGGGCAAACCTCAAACAATATAACTGGGCAAAGACTCATGGGAAATGAAGTCCACTTTCAGTGTTTCTGTCGAAGGGGAGGGAGTACCTGTGAGAGACAGAAAGAGAGAGAGACAAGGGAGAGGACGAAGAACGAGAAACAAGAGGTTGAGACAGAAAGAGAGAAAGCTTTGGGTGAAGTAAACATTGGCAGATAGGGTAATCACCGCTTGTCTTTGCTTGATTGATATTCATGTCATAATTATTCATCACAGACATGTGCCTGATGTGTGTGTGCGTGTGTGTGTGCGCGCGTGTGCGTGCCCTGCAATATTTATCTCAAATACATTTTCACTCTCGCTTCATTAACTCCAGTGTTCTGTTCTTTATTAACATAGGTTAATCATTTGATTATTTCCCCACAAATTTGAATAAAATGGCTTTTATACATCATAATCTCTTCTGACAAAAAAACAGGTTCATCATTATTATTATGGTACATACAGTATATAAAAACAAGATGGCTTCTCCAAAATGGACATCTTCCCTTTTCAAAATGTCCGCCTTCCTCCATATTCCCTTGACAACGAAGACGTTAATAAAATGAAATGTAATCAAGTAAAGAACTGTAGCACCGAGGTTGAGTATCACTCACATATACATAAGAACATAACAGATAACGCATAGTAAAACAGTTCACAATAATAACAATGGAAATATAACAACAAACAAACAAATTAAAATTAAAAACACACAACGACAACAAACGTGAGGTTTGATACAGGATGCTGGCTCATGTCAGTCTGTTTCGTTTGGTGCAGAATGAATGCAACTCATTAACCGGTTAATGTCAGTTAGGATTTGCGATAATGTTTCCCAGATGTGGACGTGCTTCTTTGGCTTCAGGATGCGTGGGTGAACACGTGAAGTGAGTGAGTCTTTCAGTGAGTGAATACATCATTTATGTATGGGTTAATGAATGAATGTAAGTAAATGTATGGTTGATGTATGGATGAGTGAGAGAATGCATGGATGTATTGATAAGTGTTGGTATAACAGCTATATAATTCCTGTGGAGGCATCAGCACAGTTTTCTGGTTTTCCCTGTGAAAAGTCTCTAGTTCTCAACTTGGTCGAGTCAGAGCCGTCACCGGCTGTGTCAAACCCGCTCCTGGGTGTGTCAGAGCCGTCACCAGCTGTGTCAAACCCGCTCCTGGGTGTGTCAGAGCCGTCACCAGCTGTGTCAAACCCGCTCCTGGGTGTGTCAGAGCCGTCACCAGCTGTGTCAAACCCGCTCCTGGGTGTGTCAGAGCCGTCACCGGCTGTGTCAAACCCGCTCCAAGTGTGTGTCAGAGCCGTCACCAGCTGTGTCAAACCCGCTCCTGGGTGTGTGAGAGCCGTCGTCAACTGTCTCAAACCCGCTCCTGGGTGTGTCAGAGCCGTCGCCGGCTGCCGTTAACCGTTGAAGCAGACGGGGCCCAGCTGGAAGCCAAACTTCTGGTTGTTGCTGCCGAAGTCGGAGACGGAGACGTCGATGAGAGGAAGAGAGTCAGACTGGGGAGCGTCAAACTCCAACACCGTCATCTCCTGACCGGAACGAGACTACTCGGCGGAGACATGGAGGAAACGGTTAGTGTGTGTCGATGTGTGTCGGGACGTGCATCGTGCGTGTGTGTGTGTGCCTTGGGGTGTGCGCCTGTTACCTGGCAGCCATCACGCAGTGCTGTGATGTAGTGTGTGTCTTGGTGCGTCAGCAACTCGCCGTTGCTCCCTCGGAAGCGCAGTGCGTGTCGGTGGCTAAAGGTGGCGGTGTCGAACCAGCCGGCAGAATTCTGACACTGGAAGGTGAACGTCTGTTTGGCCGTGGCGCTCAACAGCTTCAGAAAGACCAACTGGACCACGTGGACCGGGCTTCCATCTGAACCAGAATAGGAAAGCTGGGTTGGGAAGGAGAGGGAAGGAGAGGGAAGGAGAGGGATACAAGGGAATGTATCAGAAGGTTATAGAATGTAGTAAATATAAATGTAACACTAAGGAACAGAGGAAAACACACAAAGCCACCCTCACACGCAGACAGACAGACACACGCAGACAGACAGACACACGCAGACAGACAAACACACGCAGACAGACACTGTACCTGCTTTCCTCTTCTAAACTGGCTGTACCAAGTGCCAGGTTTCTCTCCTTTCCATGAACCCAGCTTCACCTGAAGAGGGGTCATGAATAATCAGATCTCTATTTCCAATTGTACATTTTTACATGTATTGACAAGAGTTACTCACCTTAATGAACTGTAAACATTTACTGACTCCAGAACCAGTGAGAATTCATAGCAATATTTTCCATTTCATGAAATGTTTCAGGTTTTTATTTGACAGCACGGAGAATTGTATCCAGAATTGTATCTGGATAAAAACTTTAGCACAATATGGGAATCACACTCCTGAGAGACAACTCACCGACTGGAACTTCTTGTCAGGGTACAGACAGGTCTCTCCCTCTGCCGTGAAATTACAGAACACCTTGAACGAGTCTCTATGGCAACCCTGGTTAGGGTCTATCCAATATTCACCTGGAAACAGAAAGGGAGGCAGGGATCATTAACACTAATACCATGATAGTTAACTCCACAGATCAGCCGTTCTAAAACAATAATTTATCACACACTCAAAGATAGAAAGACAGACAGACACAGATGGATAACGTAGGCGACGTGGGGGTACAGACAGACAGACAGGTAAAGTTAGGGGAGTGGGGGTACAGACAGACAGGTAAAGTTAGGGGAGTGGGGGTACAGACAGACAGACAGGTAAAGTTAGGGGAGTGGGGGTACAGACAGACAGACAGGTAAAGTTAGGGGAGTGGGGGTACAGACAGACAGACAGGTAAAGTTAGGGGAGTGGGGGTACAGACAGACAGACAGGTACCGTTAGGGTAGTGGGGGTACAGACAGACAGACAGATACCGTTAGGGGAGTGGGGGTACAGACAGACAGACAGGTACCGTTAGGGGAGTGGGGGTACAGACAGACAGACAGGTACCGTTAGGGGAGTGGGGGTACAGACAGACAGGTACCATTAGTGTAGTGGGGGTACAGACAGACAGACAGGTACCGTTAGGGGAGTGGGGGTACAGACAGACAGATAGGTACCGTTAGGGTAGTGGGGGTACAGACAGACAGGTAAAGTTAGGGTAGTGGGGGTACAGACAGATAGACAGGTACCGTTAGGGGAGTGGGGGTACAGACAGACAGACAGGTACCGTTAGTGTAGTGGGGTACAGACAGACAGATAGGTACCGTTGGGAGAGTTGGGGTACAGCAGCTTCAGTTCCTTGCAGGTCCGGGCGGGGTACTGGAAGGTTCCTTGAGGTGTCCTCAGACCCTCTACCTCCATCCTCATCGAGGAGAGAGAAGCAAAAACCTCCTCCATCCCCTTCTCTTCCTCCTTCTCTCCATTCTCACCGGCCTGGTCTGCCTGCATCTCCTCCTCTTCTCCTGCCGGGATCGGCTCATACACCTCCTCCTTCTCCTCCAGAGTGGACCCGTCAACTGAAGAGTGCTGCCGCCGCCTCCTCCCTCTCTCCTGGAATGGGGGGGACTGAAGACCCACCGCGGGAAGACCCTTAAAGAGGAATAAGGGAGAGAGGATTAAAGGAGGACAGAGGAGTAAGGGAGGACAGAGGAGTAAGGGAGAAGTGGGCGTTAGAGAAGTTGCTTAGTGTCAGAGGAGTTCCAGTTGAGTTTGCAAGGTTCTGCGTAGAAGTTTGAATTGAGGTTCCAAACGGAGGTTATAGGTAAAGTTCTGTATGATGTTATAAGGTTAAATGTCAAGGTTCTAGGGGATATTCCTAGTGGAGGTTCTGGGTGACACTCTAAATGGAGGAGGACCATCTAAGTGGAGGTTCTAGGTGACAATAAGTGGAGGGGGACCATCTATGTTGAGGTTCTAGGTGACACTCTGAGTGGAGGTTCTAGGGGGACCATCTAGGTGGAGGTTCTAGGTGACACTCTGAGTGGAGGTTCTAGGGGGACCATCTAGGCGGAGGTTCTAGGTGACACTCTAAGGGGAGGTTCTAGGGGGACCATCTATGTTGAGGTTCTAGGTGACACTCTG